>NC_051154.1:305671740-305696310 GCF_013339745.2 Dermacentor silvarum
AGCGCCGTGCACGGTTTAGATCATGAGTGCATGCCAAATCGCTAGCAGGTTAGGCCATTGTGCCAAGGAGAATTGCAAATTGCCCTCGCCCCCTCTATTTTGCAGGCTCGTAGGACGATATCGGGAAACTTGCTTTCCCCACGTGGCGAGGTGCGACGTGTGTGGCAGGGTACTGTGTTTGACTATTGTACGCGACGCCGGTGGAACGATAGGATTAGCAGCAAACCATGAGCGAGCCTTACAGACTGCAGTGAAAAGTGCTGATGGGTGCGGGACCTGCTGCATTCCAAGCCGCGTGCTACTAAACAAATGTCATGTGTTCCGACGCCCAGTGAAGTTTTGAAACACGTGATTTCCAGTAGGTGCTTTTCTCGTTGAAAGATATATCGTATTTATCCGCCTAATCATAGCACTCGCATAGTGGTCCCACCCCCACTTACTTTTTTGAGTAATCATCGTACCCTCGAAAATCACTGTAGTGACTGCAGTTTGTTTGTTGTGGTGACATGGCAGCCGACCGAGCAGTTTTCCGCCATTGCATGCACAACAGTGTGCACAACAGAATACAATCTCACATGCGCTCGAAAGTCTCCGAATTCAGCAGACAAAAGTTGAGAGAGAGAGAGAGATAAATGAAAGCATGGACAGCGCGAAAAAGGCAGACAACACGTGCACAATTTACACTATATAGATTGATGACTATTATAAGAAGTACTTCTCGCAAATAATTTGTTTATGCAGTCCCCGCTTGTGTAGATCATGTGATCTTATGCCATAGGCTAATGTGAGGACTTGGTATTGAACGCCTGTGTCACGAAAACGGCTGTCGGCGAAACATGCACAACTTCTGAGGGCTGCGCGCAAGGCTGTGCGCGAGTGCTTGCGATGGCCATCGTAATCATAACGCTGGCGCGATGAGCGCTAGCAGCGGTGAGCGCGTGTGAATTTCCTAAAGCAAACGTTCTGTGCAACCGCTTCATTTACCATTCCAATGTACTGCGGCTCTGGAACTCGAATGACGTGATCTCCAAAACTATTCGCGCGGAATTTAGCGGGTGCGCCACCGAACCCGTGACCGCGCCGTAATTTCTACCCCAATAAATCAGCCTAGATACTTGTACTATGCTGTCTATTTGATAGGGGTCCTGGAATAATAACTTTCGTCACCGAATCGAATACAGTCAAAGAAAAGTCTAATCGAATAATGACTATGCGATTCGAAAACCGAATTGAACAGTACATCATTTGATTCGACCAAAGTAATGAATATTCGCACACCCCTGCTAGTATTTCCTTTCCGGAAAACTTATCTCCACTGTGCACCTGCAACTTACAAATTTATAGCTGCTTTTATATAGACACAACGGGAAATCTTGTGCGGCACTGAAAGTACAAGCATGCATCGAGTTCTGCACCAGAACTACATACTTAGCTTCTGCACATTACGTTGCGCATCTTTGTGAATGCACCCTGTGAGGAAGAAATTACAAAGTAGTACAAAAAAATTCAGATCCCTTCCACTACTGTGAAGATGGAAGCCCGCGAAGCTGTGACAATGGTGGGTCTGCTGTAGTGAATGTTGCTGTATTGAATTGATATATTATCATTATTGACAATATCGAGCGTCCTTGGCATGTTCGTCAAAAAGCAAGAAAACCAGCATCTTGTTTTCGCCCGGCGCGATGGTCAAGTAGTGCACCAAGTCCGCCCACGATACGCTCCGCATCGCGGGCCCGATCTTCTGCCGAGGCCTTGGCGCGACGCCGACGAGATCTCTGCCGCTCCTGCTCTCGGAGGCTCATACCCCCCTATCCAACGCGGGTATGAGCCACACGTGATTTCTTTCATACCTTCCTTCTTTCCCTCTTTCCTTGCCAATTTTGGCATATACCAAGTGAACGAGACGCCCCAAAATAGTTGCCTACTTCCGGTGTACACGGACGCGGAACCTAGCTGTTACAGTTTCGCTGTAACAGCTAGGTTCCATAGAAGCGACTCATAGAAGCGGTTACATAGAAGCGGCACATAGAAGCCTCTTGGTGGGCCTCTTGCAAAAGCTGGGCCGGTATTTTGTAGCGATGATAAGACTGGTATAGAATAAGTCATAAGGCATCGCTACAAACTACGGGTCCGGAGCTAGTGTTCGGATGTCAGTTCCCCATGCACGCGGTCACGAAATACGCAGTAGCTGTCGGAGAGCAACGCCGCCCCCTCCCCCTTTTCCAACCCCGCAGGGCAATTTGCGCAACGGCAGGCGGCTTCCTCTTAGCTTCCCTCTTTTGCGGGCGCCACATTGAGCCGTGATCGTCGGCTCCCCTCGCGCGCTCTCACTTTCTATGCTGAATGTGCGAGTGAAAGCTAAATATTTCGTTTACCCCTACTATTTTACCACCACCTCTCCTCCACTGCTGACTGCTGTTCAGGCGTCAGCAGACTACAGTCCAGTTTTCATGAATGCGAAAGTGGTGCATCGCATTTCCAAGCGCATTTGGGAAAGGCGATGCGACGCCATTTACATGAAACGCAGAGAACGTAGCGCCACATGAATGACTAGAGTGGAGAGAGCGCAGTGGCCACTGTCGGGTCGGTGACAAGGGGCACGGTGGTATTTAGAGGCCCCCCTCGGCTCTCGCTTGTTTCTCGGTAGCGTCTTCGCGGTTGTCATCGAAAGTATTGTTAGGCGCCCTCGCCTCCGTTCTCCCCTCTCAGTAGTGTCGCCTCTCAGTAGCTTCACGGTTGTCATCGAAGGTCTTGATAGGCGCCCTGCGTTTACATGCTCCGCGAGAGTCGACTAGCGCCCGTAAATCTACCCTCGCCTGGCGCATTGCATTACCGCTGTTTACATGAATGCGATGCGCTAGAAATGCGATGCGACACTGTCGCATTCATGTAAACGGGGCTTACGCTGGACAGTTACTGCGGTCCGTAGCAATTTCCTTCCCTGTCATTTATTTATCTTTATAGGCACAAAGCAACAGTGACCATTTCAAGACTAGAGCCTTCGTTTAGCGGGTCCGTACTTTGAAGTATGCTAAAGAAATACACTTGGAAGAGAAAGAAACAAAACTTGTTGACGATCAACGACACTCAAGGTTCTGCAGTGAGCACTGGTCTTCAGGCCATCTGCCGGGACGGCTTTCGAAGCAGTGGCCCGCGCTCACCTGACGGCTACGTCACAAGTGGCAGTGGCCAACCACTAATAGCCACCATCATCGGGATTGACGATTTTACAAAGTTTGAGCGAGCTATTGTTGAAAGTATCAGTGGGGGAGAAAGCCACCACGCGCAGCAACAAAACAACAATGGTGCGAGGGACAACTCGTGAAAAGAAGGGGGAGGGGGACTTTTCCTCAATTCGGCGAATCACCTGTCGCCGCGTCGCAAGAGGGCCATCCCGGGGCATGCTGCGGCGGCGAAGAGCAGATTTTTTTTTTTTCGCTTTTTCCAAACATGACTGAGTGGCGTCGCCTGGTGGGAGAATCTGAACTACACAGTTTTAGCGTGTCTGAATAACGTATTGCGGTTTCCGGAATAGCGGAGATGTGGACGGCACCAACAGCTCTGGTAGCGGCATCTCATGGGAGGTTGTTCAACCACAAAGCAGCACAAGCGCTTTTTTTTTTTTCACGCTGTTATTGTCGAAGGAAAAAAATATAACTACACATTCATGATTATGTTGCTATATCGATGCATTTACGCCAGTAGCTAAGCAACACGCAGCCCGACATTGCAAAATTGCTCAGGTTGAAATCACGTCATAAGGTAGAGCACTCCTTGCTGCTGCCTATACGTCGACGCCTCCGGTATTCCACAAATGGTCATACGGACAGGCTGAAGCTCTCTAAGGTGAACGACTCGTGCTTTTCGCGCCAAGATATGAACGCAGCGGCTCGTCCACAACGTCACGTAAACGTTGCTTGTGTGGCGAATTTCATAATGTAATGGAAGACCCCAAACACGCACACACACAAAGACGACACGCACAGCGGACACGACATGTGAACGAATAAGACGACAAAATTTGTATCGGCAGCTCATTCAGCTGTCTACACGTTATAATAGCATAAATAAAACTACAAAATTTCCAGGCGGCAACGCAGCCACAAGATTTGGGAAATCAGCATTCATTTGAAGACGCAAAACAATGGCATAAGAAACGCATGAAACGTCCAAGCGGCGTTCCCTTGTGTAAAGTGAATTCAAGATACTCTGAAAATATATAACAGAGCTAGTAACATATATGATGCGCTTCTGGTCGCGTATCCAGCATTCGCTGCACGGACACCCTCAGCAACAGATAAAGATAGTATCAAAAGAGGTCGTTAAAAGAAACACTAATGTGAGCAAAGATGCAAAGAACATTCAAACGTAAAATTAAATTCGGGAGTTTTACGTACCAAAACAACAATATAATTATGACGCACGCCGTAGTGAAGGACTCCAGATTAATTTCGACCCCCTGGGGCTCTTTACCCGTGCACCCATTGGGCGCGTTAAGTTAAGGCGCTCGAGCGCGCTCTAGCCAGCAGAGCGCGCTCTTTTAAACTTAAAGGCTGAACAGAACCTTATAGTAGTTAACAGGGAGAATAAGTGTCATGGACAGGTAACGTGGCAATGCGGAAACAGGCAGTCATGTATCGACTACGCCTTAGTCTCAGAAATGGTCTACGAACAACTGGACCAAATGATAATAGACGAAAATGGAAAAAATAGCGTGGGAAGCGATCATAGACGTTTAGCATTAAAGTTTGGGAGAGATACCAGCGCAGAACATGAACCAATAGCCTCAGAGTTTTTAAAAATGAATGACGAGCAAATAACAGAGATCGCAAACAACATAGAGAAGAAAATTGAGGCTTTTCCTACAGCAGTCTGGGAATATAAGGAACTGGTGGAGGTTATGCAGCATGAAATAAGGCGGACACGGCAATACAATTGTTGGATTGGAAAGAGGAAACCACGTAAGTGGTGGAACAAGGAAATTAAACAAGCTATAGAAGAGCGTAAAGAGGCATCTAGGGTTCATCGAGAAGCCAAAAGTTGGGATTACAAGAAGAAGAGGTGCTCCTTAGATGGAATACATACCGAGAAAAGAAAAGGGTTGCGAGTGAGCTCGTGCAAGAGAAAATTAAATGCGCAAGTGAACGTTGGGTGCATAACATTCACAAAAGAGACAAAGGCGCCCCAAAAAGATTCTGGAACCATATAAAAGCACTCGGAGCTCCAACTAGAAACTCGCAAACGGCTATAAGGGATGAAGACGGTAACATCTATGAAGGCGATGATGCGCTGCGGTACATCACAGACGTTATCAGGCATAACTTCGGTACGAGAAAAAGCGTAGTTCAGACAACAGATCCAGCAACAACAGAGAGGCCTGAGAGATCAAAATTCAGCATAGAAAGCTTTTATTGGAAAAAGGCAGCAGAAAATGTCCCTAATAACACGGCAGCAGGACCCGATGAAATCCCAATACAGCTAATCAAAAACCTCGGTCCAAAAGCAAGGCACTGCTGACTAATGCCATAGAGCAAGTGATTAGAACAAAGAATATTCCCGTTGGATGGCGTGAAAGCAAGATGAATCTTATCTACAAAGGCAAAGGAGATAAGGATAAGACGAGCTCGTACAGGCCAGTTACAGTAACGTCGGTGATATATAGAATGGCAATGCAAGCCATAAAATTAGAACTGTCGAAGTGGGTGGAGGAAAACGGTGTATTGGGGGAACTACAGAATGGGTTCAGGCCAGGCAGACGCTTAGAAGACAATATGTTTGTACTAACTCAGTGCATAGAGATTTCAGTAGCTCAGAAAAGACCTTTATGGATAGCATTTCTAGATATTAAAGGAGCTTATGACAACGTAGACAGGGAATTGTTGTGGGATATTCTTCAATACGAAGGCATAGATGACGATTTCGTGGAGCTGCTGAGGGAGATATATCGAGACAACCAAGTACAAGTGGCATGGGAAGGCCGAAAAGGAAATGAAATGGTGGGAATTCACCAAGGATTGAAGCAAGGATGCCCTCTGTCACCATTGTTGTTCACGCTTTACGTCAAGGGCATAGAAAGACGACTGGAAAACAGTGAATTAGGTTTTGATTTATCCTACATGCGTAATGGACAAATGGTGCAACAGAAGATCCCTGGACTGATGTACGCAGACGACATTGTGCTACTAGCGGACAATAAAAAAGATTTACAGATACTTGCGAATATCTGTGGGAACGCAGCGACAAATCTAGGCCTTAAGTTTAGCACAGAGAAATCAGGGATTATGATCTTTAATGAGCACACGAGTAACTTCGTGGTGTCAATTCAACAGCAAGTAATACCCATAGTGAAGCAATATAAGTACCTCGGCGTACACATAAACGAAGGAAAGAATTACTCAAGCAACCACCAAGATAATCTGAAAATAAAGGGGAAGCGGAATGCAGCATTAATGAAACACAGAGCACTGTGGGGCCACAATAAGTATGAGGTGGTGCGTGGAATCTGGAAAGGAGTAATGGTGCCAGCGCTAACATTCGCAAATGCCATTATATGCTTAAAATCGGATATATTGGCGGGTTTGGAAGTTAACCAAAGATCAGTAGGCCGGTTGGCTTTGGGAGCACACGGTAATACGACAAATGAGGCAGTGCATGGAGACATGGGTTGGGCCTCTTTTGAAGTCAGAGAAGCACAAAGCAAAATTAGTTTTGAAGAAAGGCTCAGGAACATGGATGAAAATAAATGGGCGGCTAAAGTGCACAAGTATCTCTACATGAAAGCGTGGACACAGAATGGAGGAAGAGGTCAAGGAAGTTGGCAACCAAGTACAGGATAATCGAAACTGTAAATAGACAACCAGGGGTCATCAGAAAGAAAGTGAGAGAAATAGAGACCGTGAATTGGATGCAAAGAATGGAAACGAAAAGGACAATGGAGATTTACAAGAATGAGAAGAAAGAAATTAGAAGGGAAACTCTGTACGATAACACAAAGGGCAGTGCCTTGCTATTTGAGGCTCGAGCCGGTTGCCTAAGGACGAAAACATATCGGAACAAATATTCGGAATTAGATGAGACATGTGTATGCTGCAGTAAAGATCTAGAGACCACTCAGCACATCCTAATGGAATGCGACGGGATCCACCCAGCGAGAACCGTAGGTAACGTGCAACTCCCAGAAGCGCTTGGGTTTAAAGTGGAAGGAAACATAAACAGATCAGCCGTAGAGATCAGCAAGAGACGATTAGAGTACTGGTGGAAAAAAAGTAGGGAAAAGATGGATGCGACCTGATCTCTTAAAATCATAGGCAGCGGTACAAGGTAAATTTTTGAAAAAGAAAAATAATAATAGGTATACAAAAATGCAAGATAAGGAACATGTATAGTATACCTGATTAAATCAAGCAGGCTAGGTGACTATTTGTCGCCGCCCCGTTTCAAAGGGGATGCCAATAAATCATCATCATCATCATCATCATCATCGGCTAAAAAGCGACTTCCGGTGCGTGATTACGGAGCGCGCTCTACGCGCTCCACCCTGGAGACGGTGCGCGAGAGCGCGCGCCTGCTACGACTTCCGGAAAAATGACGTATTTCCGTCTCTTTCCACTTATGCAAGTCCGTGCTCCTTGCCCACTCGTTCCTGCCGCCGCTGCGCAGCCGGGCGTCTGCTCTAAGGCATGATCGGGAACTTCGCGGCGGTTTGAGCTTATCACGAACCGAAAATGACGGACCGATCATTACTTGCCGGACGCTCAGGTACGTAACCGAACAGTCGCAGTTTGGCCCCTTCTCGTCGCTACGTTCACGTGTATGACTTCTTCAGGTCCTCATGGTATCATGGAAGATGTTGGGGCACTGCTCTTTGAATTGTGTGTCCGTATATCTGGGCGCAAGGTTGATCACATAATCCTGGATGCCTCAGATCATAACTCTTTCTGTCCTTTTGCGATCGGCAATGAGTCATCAGTCAGCATACCGCGGAGCAGAAATAAATCCTCGGATGGTACCTCTGAGAACAGCACGAACAGCTTGCATCGCATACATAAGCCGCTGCTGCTGCATCCGTCGCCGCGCGTCAAGTTCTTCTAGCTCTTCATCGTCTATCAAGAACTGCAGGAGGCTGTTTATCGGCGGCTCCATCTTCAAAAAGCGCGCGCAATGCGATAGCGGTCGCGGAAGCAACATAACATTCGCCAGACCGTGCGCCCGAAAGCATTCGGCGAAAATCGCCGTTAAGTTAAGCTCCGAAGGCGTTGCACTCGAGCGTACTCGAGCGTGCTCCTTTGGAGTTCGGAGCGCGCTAACTTAACGCGCCATTGCAAACACTCAAAGTTCTTCCGTTTCCTGGCTTCACCGCCGAGTTATAATATACACGTGCGTGTGTTCATGAGCGTGGCCCCGCACGACTTGGCGATGAATTGAGAACGAGGCAACATGTTTTGTAAGCATACACTAAGCGTTGCATGCGAACGAAAACAGGACTGTTATCGTGGCGTGAGAGCCGAGTTCGACGAAACGTGCAGTAAGCACAAATAAACGGAATCGGCGGCCACGACGATCGATAAAATTTCATCGGGAGCGTCGTTACGTAACGATCGACTAACAAGCTGCCGCTTTCCGTTGCATGTAGAGAACATAGAATATATAGCGTGCGCACGGCACATGCCGCGCCTTGTGCAGCTTAAATGATGAGCGAAGCAGGTTGAAGTGAAAAAGGCGATGTTGAGGTTGTACTATATATAGAACTAAGGCGTCGCGACAACGGTTTGCAAATGGGTTCAAAGAAGTGCAATGCACTCCGAATGTGATTTCATCGAGCGTTCCTTTCTGTTCAAGTTCCGCATCAGCTGCCGGCTAAGGTGCGTCGCCGATAACACTGGAATCCCTTCGAGGCTTGTACTATTACGCATCAAGAAACGAGCAGACATACTTCGAAACGAGGCGTTGCAGGCATTGGAGACTTGCCGTTCGGCTGTACTCCAGGAACATTTATTAATGTGCGCGCTAGCTAATGCGGTAACAGATCTAGGCTACAGCGCAGTTATGCTTTCGTTGAGTCGAAACGATAACGTTTTGCGATGAGTGCTTTGCGTGTGCTTCGTACCGCGCATACATATATATATATATATATATATATATATATATATATATACCCGCCCCCTATGCTATGCGCTGCTGAGCTCGACGTCGCCGGTTCGATTCCGGTCGTGCACGGAGGCCGTATTTAGATGGTGGCGAAATGCGAGAACACCCGTGTACTTAGATTCAGGTGCACGTTAAACAAACCCAGGTGGCCAAAATTAATCCGGAGTCGCCCACTACGGCGAGCCTCATACGCATATCGCGATTTTGGCAGGATGTTAATAAACTTGGAGGGGGCAATTGATGTGCACTACTACAGAGTCAGTCGTCATATCGCACAAACACGACACGTGGCACCAATATGCACGTTTCATACTGTTGCTTCCCGCACATTTTATTCAGAGTGGCGTGAACATTACGTTTACATATAGCCCTCATATTATTATTATTATAGTTAATTACCGTTACTGAGGGCCTACATTTATCGTTATTTATAGGAGCATAGAACGTCGGTTACTTGTGAAATTGAAAAAAAAATGTAAGCCTTTATAAAAGTCTGCGTGTTTTGAGCTATATGGGTTAGCTCGTAAACTCGCAAGCATATTAACTCGTACACCGGCACGTGAGCTTTGGCGTTATAGCTCTGTAGATTTACCATTCCATGACGGAAGTTCTTAAAGGGACGCTACAGGTTAAAATTATCTCAGCTCTATTAGTAAACTAGGGCGCCCAAGCCAGCACCGTTACCGGTCAAGATGGACTACACTGCATTCTAAAAAGAGCCAAAGACTGAACTTAGGTAACTTCAAGAACTTTTACTTCGCAACAGCGGCCCAAATGCGATAAAATACGTTGAAATCCGCGACGTCATATACTGAAGCACCGGCCCTTGGGTTCGGCGCAAAATTCGCCAAACGAAACGTTGACCTTCGTTTTCTCTTGTAATAATCAACCTAATTACCGCGAAATCAAGGAAAATAGAGTTCTCTAAGAATACTTTTATCAATCTAAACTGATTTAAGTGTTTCGCTTCAGTGTCCGTTTAATCTAACTGCCACGATTCGGTCCCACTACATGAATGCACACGCGTGCCGATCGCGGCATTCCACTCAAAATAGGGAGATAGACATTGCGATAGGTCACCTAGAGGAACATAAGCTGAGAATGGCCACTGGCGATGAAAGCTATCACGCGGCGAGCGATCGATCCCGCTTTACGTGGCCTCAAATTTAGCGTTTAAGGCTACGCTAATTATACCACGAACTCGAAAAATCTGCAAATCTCCACTCGGGTCTTCAAACTCTCTCCGTAACGACAATTTTTTTCCTTCTCTCTCAGCCTGAAAATGAGGGTGATTTCAAGTATATACACGTGCACTGGGAATTACGATGTACACAGCATGGCGTTACGCACACTGAATACCGGCTCCGTAGGATATATCATCGCTTCGCGCCCAGTAAAACACACAAGCAACTCGCACCCGATCGCAGCCTGTAGCGGGAGTTTAGACGAGACTAAGAATAAATAAACGCTAAATATACTGCAGTACTTTCTTTTTCTCCTTCTTCGCGGTGATACTTTGGCGAGGACTTCATACGAAGGCTCCAGCGATAACGCAGCGAACCAGAAAAGTCTAACAAATGTGGGAAAAGAAACCGTAAGTTTCTTT
This sequence comes from Dermacentor silvarum, assembly GCF_013339745.2. Classification (NCBI taxonomy): domain Eukaryota; kingdom Metazoa; phylum Arthropoda; class Arachnida; order Ixodida; family Ixodidae; genus Dermacentor; species Dermacentor silvarum. The sequence goes on from NC_051154.1 coordinate 305,682,494, forward strand.
TCCAGAAACAAAAAGAAAAAAAAAGAAAGAGGAAAATAAAATAAAAGGAAAGCGTTGTGCAGGCTGGCGATAGGCCACAGGCTTTATTCATTGCTTGAACAGCTCCACGAGGAAGAAGAAAATAAAGATGATAGCCGCGACGTCAAAGCAGCCCCGTATCCGGGTTTTGAAAGGCCCCGAAAGCCTCTCTGGCTGCTGCCATTGTGACCGGCCGAAAACACCGTTCTCGATCGGCAAATTTTTTCGGCCTTACATTCGCGCGTGTACCAGGCCGAACTGCCTCGTTTGAACCGTGAAAGGGAAACTATATAAGGGGCCATTCTGTCAGAACAATGACACGGGGAAAAAAAAAGTAGGAAGCCACCAGTTACTGAACAGCTTCGAATGGTTATTCAGCCGGTAATTGAAGTACATGCAACCGGTATACTCTAGACGGTCGCCTAGCCTCGAACGATGAAGCGTCGGTGGACCACTTGACTTCAGGCTGATATAAGCCAACCAAAAGCATGCACACATCCTAACCAAAAAATGTGTTTCATATAATAACTACGCGACGGGCCTCTTGCTGCACAACTGGCTTTATGAAGGAGGCTGTAAAAGAGGGACTCGGATTAATTTTGATATCCTGGGGCCTTCTAACGTGCAAGCATTTGTGAACAGATGGAAATGTTTGTCCTTACCAATACAGCAATCAATCCATCGATCGATCAATCCTTTAGTGAAGTTCCTTGCATTCATAAATACACACGAAGGTCACATGTATATGATCAGTGACGTTGTCGAGAACAAGTTGAACAAAGCACATACTTGTTACTTGAGAACACGCCGATGAGAGGATATATATACAAGTATACTTACAAGTAATTACGCGGCACTGGCCAAAGGCAGCAGCCAGCGATAAGATCAAAAATCGCAGTGCTCTTTTCCGACGCGACTGGCCTCTTCGTATACTAAGTGGTATTGGCGCGCAGCAATATTAATGTAAGAAACAATGAAAGTTTCAGCAGCTTTTATACCTTTTTTTCGAGTTAAGCCCCAACCTCAAGGAACAAAACTTCAGAAGAATTTTCGGCGTCGTCAAGAACAATGCGACGCTCGCTCGACGCCGGAGTCTGCCCATGCCAGATCACAGCGCCGACGCCCGAAGTGCCTAGCAAAGCCTGAAAGCCGACCGGCGTCGGTTGACGCCGCGTGACGCCGACCGGCGCCGGAAAGCCGTCGGAAATTTCCTTGTGGCTGGGCCTTTATACGCTTATGCTTCGCGAGCTCTTTTTTCTTAACGTCCACTTCTCGGCGTTTCTTCGTACAAAGAGTATATGTACCGCGGTATTTTTGATACGCACGATCAATAGGTTGTCCTGTAACTTTTCTGTCAAGATACTAATTGTTTCCTCATTCCGATTGCCTTCAGTCGGGAATCGAACCCACGACGTCATACTCAGCCGCAGAATGGCATAACGATGCACTGAGCCACCACAGCGGGTTCGCACTAACTGTAACACACACAGCTCAGCAGCCCCGAATGCAGTATACGAGACCTGGGGATGTTTGAAAACTGAAGTGTAGTTACATTGCTTACTCGCTTACTTCGGGACAACCATAACTTACGCGCCCTTCGAATCCACTGTCTGCCACGACCGGAACGCCCTTAAAATGCTTAAAATGCAGGAAACAAACTTCACGGACTATGTCCATCGACATTAAACGGCCAGCTGCATTACAGTGTCCACGTCTGAAATATCGTTCCCAAAACGTGCCGCATTCGAAGTCTAACTACTTCGCAGATCTGCGCAATTAATGCAAACCAGATCAAACTGAAACAAAACACTATTTCCGGGAAAAGGTAGAGTGGCCGCGGGTGACCGCTCAGTTAAGCCACGCGACTTAATTGACTGACGAAAAAAAAAAAAAAGACAAAAGCTTCAAGTGCAGAGCGAAATGGCTTTCCATCGCAATACAGTCTACGGCTGGGCTAATTAGGCGCCTTAGTCGTACATTCCGTGTCTAACTTGTCGATATAAACTGCGCACAATGGTTGACGAGCACTAAAGCAGACGGGACGACATTCAATTCAATTTCGTTTTATTTACCGGTAGCTACACTGCAGCGAGTCCTGCGCAACAGATCTGAGAAGCTGGGGTAAAGCCGGGAGAAAAATATGGCAAGAAAAGCAAACACTGCGCTTCGCCCTGTTGCACTTCGTCCTACACGCCCTGCCTGTTTAGTGCTTTTTTTAAAAGAATTTTGCATAAGTGAACGTATTCTTTGCATCTCATATTCCCAAGTTAAAATTAGCATAACTAAGAGTCCTTGTCGCGAGAGACAATGAATTCTTCAACAGCTCCTACACAAAGCCGCCCTGGGCCTTTTATGCTATTTTCATGTCAAGTATGCCACGCTGCGCAGGAGCATGTAAAAAAAAAAAAAGAAGAAAGAAGACGGAACAGGTGGAGCGAGTTAATCACGGCTGCGCCTCCAACAATCACAATCTCTCACTAACCAAACCGGGTGGCACAAAAAACAAGTGTACAATGCACCTTCCCTAATCGTCCCTGGGCGCGAGTTGCAAAAAAAAAAAAAAAAAAAAAAAACCGCCGCGACGCAGGAGAGGAATATTTTGCGTCCGCGTACTGTTGTGCCATAGCACCTGCCATCATCGCCACCCGTCCCTCTAGGTCCTGCCGACTAGTCGCCAACGGGACGCGGCGACACAATGCGACGCGGGTGCCTCAGCAACCGCCCCGTCTTGATCCGGTCAACGAGTCGCCAAGGGGAAGCGACGACACAATACGGCGCGGGGGGACCTCGGCAACTGCCCCCTTCTGTGTCCTGCCGACGTGCAAGCAGCCCCGGCCATCATCGCCTCCTCGGGGTCCTGTCGACGAGTCGCCAGGGGGACGCGACGACACAATGCGACGCGAGTAACGTCAGCAACCGTCCCCTCTTCCTCCTGTCGACGAGGAGCCACCGCCAAGGGGATTTAAGGAGGAACCGGCCCATTGTTAAAGAGAGAGTCGCCACCGGCCCGCCCCGTCGGTTTGGTGCGCTCTTACCAGCTCTTACTGCTTTGACCAGCTATCCCCAGCTAATGGCAGCTATTACCAGCTATTACCTGCTATTCCTGCTATATCTGTACATATTTGTACATATTGTATAAAGCTTTCGTCTCCTCTTCGCCTGCTTCAAGACTCAGTCTCTCGTCCCGGATCCCGAGTCGCAATAGTGGATGGCAGCTATGGGATTGGCGAACCAGTATCTGAACAGCGGATGGCAAGCTGCGAGATACGAGGACCGAAGACGCCTGCTACACCGCTCGATGGCAGCTACCAGATCGACCGGCGTCAACCACTTTGGCTGGGTGAGTGCCCGATGTTTGCTTTTCATGTCGCCAGACCTCTCTAGCACAGGCAGATGTTAGTAGAGTGTTTTGTTTTTTGGTAGACTATGATTTATTAATTTGCCTTCTTTAAATAGTGGATTTAGTTTGAAGTAAGGTAAATTTTGTGGGCAGCAACACGAGGAACGAGATCGCGATGGAGGAATTCCAAGTTCAGGACCTCATTCAAATTTGCGAGGAGCTGGGCATTTCCGCCAGCTCCGAAAAAGCAAGGAAAGCGATTCTCGACGTGATGCGAGCGGAGGACGTGACGACCGAGGAAGCCGAAGAGGCTTGGGAGATGATTGTTGAACGAAAGCTGGAGACAAAAGAACGCGAGAGACGTGAGAGGCGCGAGCTAGAAGCGAAAGAGCACGTAGGTCCCGAGGAAAAGGCAAGGCGAGAGAGCCGTCGACAGAATCAAACATGGATATGGCGCACAGCACGATATCATCTCCACACCTTCAGGGCGGGCGAGAATATGGTTAAATTTCTTGCTGATTTTGAAAAGGTTTGCGAGAAAGAAGGTGTCAACCGGATTTCTGGTCCGAGCGGTTGATCCTGTTGCTTCCTCGTAAACTCTCGTGTGTTTTGGAAAGCCTGCTTGATGAGGAGAAGCGGGACTACGATGAAGCTAAGAAGGCTTTCTTGAGTCATTTTGATGCTGTAAGTCAGGCCGACTGCCAGGACCAAGATGATAGCGACAATGCCGAGCTTGTCAAGGACAGACCAACTTTTGAAATGGCTACTAGCTCGGTACGCATGGGAAATGCTATGGTGCCATTGGTGCACACGCTTATAGACGAGCGGGACCACGTTGTTGTTTCGCCGTCTAAAGAAGCCGCTTTGGAAATTGTGGCCGACGACCAAGGTCAGGGAGAAATTCTGCGCCCTTTTGATGGCAGCGACAAACTCAGGCTAGTCAACGATAGACCGCAGGGCAAGCCGGCTAGCTCAGAGGGCGTCGGATGCAGTTATGTTCTGTTAGAGGTACAGACATCTAGCGACGACCACGAGGCTAGCTTGGTTCTGTCGACCGGAGCAATGTCGTTGCGACGAGAAGGCAGGGCACCTGCGAGTACGAGTGCCGAGACCGCGAGCTTTGCGAGCCGCGCCGAGGGCAAACGACGAAGGCGCAAGCCGAGAAAGTCGGACTCGGGCGGCGATACGGGCCAGGTCAAGCGCTCCAACAGCCAAGCCGTTAGGAAAAAGCGGAGTAGGGTGAACCCGAAGCTTAGGCGGCTGCTGAAATCTAGAATAGGCGTGAGGCGCGTCGCAAGAGAAAGATTTGCACATGAACTCAGACGTCGCAAATGCCGCCAGTTCTTAGTGGTGTCAAGGCATTGTAAGCAGAACAACGTAGCGAAGCGTCGGGTATGCTCGATAGTCTGCTGCAATGGCCTCTCCCTTTCTGGGGGAAAGAAAGGCGACTGCCCAGCGGTCAAAGGGACAGCGCGCACGCGGGTCCGTGAATGCGCCGCTCTCCCAGTATTTGTTGGCCGCGGGTCGAAAGTCGCCGGTGCTTGCAGCTCTTGTTTCTTCTTGTGTCGCGACTGGGCTACGCGTAGACCCGAGGATGGGAGACCCTCTCGAGCGCGTCTGAAACGACGTGTTTGCGCACACCTAGCGATTAAGAGCATACCACCTTGAAAGCCGATTTTATTATGTCTTTTTAGTAATAATTTTGTTTTGTTTGTTTCGTTGCGTTAAAGTTCAGTCGCGTGTTGAGCCTATGAAAGGTTGGATGTGTTAAGAAGAGCGCTTGTTTGATGCTCTGGTCTCTTTTGTTCGCGAGACACTTCTTTTAGTTTGTTGTTAAATTTTCTAGTGAGACCTGATTGCTGAACGCTCAATTAGAGAAAGCGTCAGTGTTTTCACGTTTTGTTGTTTTTACGTTTACCTAGGCTAGACAAAGACTAAATGCTTAATTTAGATTATGACTTGTTTTTGTATTGTACGCGTTAGTTGTGTCAGTGTATAATTTTGATTCACCTTTGCTTTCATGTAGTTCGTGCGAGTTTTAGTATTTGTTTTTTGTTTGTTTTTTGTTAGGACCGCTTCTGTGCTTTAAAAATGTGGTGCTCGTTTTGCCGAGCGCATTTTGACAGCACTAAGTGGAGGGCTATTTCTTTATGCGGTGACAGTTGTCGGGTTTAATTCCGTACTTTTGCGAAGTGGCGCCCAGGCGCACAGATTAGCTGCGTTCAGCCTTTGCGTCATGGCTTTCGGGGGCAAAATTAAGTCATCTTCGGCAACCTTGATCTTTGCCAACCCGCTTGCATTACGGTTAAGAATCGCTTACAAAGCAATTCTGATTTGATTATAACCCTCACGCATTGTCAATTAAAGAAAAAAAAAAAGAGGTCCGTATCTCGAATTTCTCTCTCAGATACGTGTCTCGTGTTGTTCGGGAATTTTTTGTTGATGTTTTGTTTTGTTTAGCGTAGCCAGATCTCGGAAAATGCTTTGTTCGATGATTTTGGTCTGGCGGTTTGGAGAGCATTCGGAGGGTGCTTGCTTTGGCCGGAGTGGTTTGGCGTTGTTGATTCTTGGTCGTTCCAGTGGACATTATCAGGACCGAGCAGCAGAAAAGACCACCGGCGGGAAAAGTGGCAGAGCCCATACCTCCAGACCATCCTGGACGTCGCCCAACCGGCGCATCCAATCTTCCGAGCTGCGTCGGACAGCTCGACCTCTGGATGCATTGTCTGGCGGCGGGGGTGCTGTTGTGCCATAGCACCTGCCATCATCGCCACCCGTCCCTCTAGGTCCTGCCGACTAGTCGCCAACGGGACGCGGCGACACAATGCGACGCGGGTGCCTCAGCAACCGCCCCGTCTTGATCCGGTCAACGAGTCGCCAAGGGGAAGCGACGACACAATACGGCGCGGGGGGACCTCGGCAACTGCCCCCTTCTGTGTCCTGCCGACGTGCAAGCAGCCCCGGCCATCATCGCCACCTCGGGGTCCTGTCGACGAGTCGCCAGGGGGACGCGACGACACAATGCGACGCGAGTAACGTCAGCAACCGTCCCCTCTTCCTCCTGTCGACGAGGAGCCACCGCCAAGGGGATTTAAGGAGGAACCGGCCCATTGTTAAAGAGAGAGTCGCCACCGGCCGCCCCGTCGGTTTGGTGCGCTCTTACCAGCTCTTACTGCTTTGACCAGCTATCCCCAGCTAATGGCAGCTATTACCAGCTATTACCTGCTATTCCTGCTATATCTGTACATATTTGTACATATTGTATAAAGCTTTCGTCTCCTCTTCGCCTGCTTCAAGACTCAGTCTCTCGTCCCGGATCCCGAGTCGCAATAGTACGCGGCGGCCGCCAAATACTCGCGACTACGCTTTTCTCCGGTACACGTCATTCTATCACGCCGTCCAGCAGTCACTTCACATACGCTTCCGTAAAACGTCTCAAAGTTTCCCTAAGTGCCCATGGGGATAAGATAATGAACACGAGGGAAATATTCAGCGCGCAGCCTATTAAGTGCCCCAATTACTACTCGAGCTACGTCATGTAAGGCGCACCGAGCCTTACACACAAGAGAGGAAACAATCTCGCGAGCGTTTAAATTAATGACCGCAGGAATTGCTCGGTCATCTACTAAAGGAGCGCACGCTTTATCCTGTCACTTTAAATTGGTGGTACTCATTTCTTGGGGGGAGGCATTTTTTTATGTTTGTTTCCACTCCTACAGCTTAAGGACACTGCAACATAAAATATCTCACCAGGGTATACGCATCGTTTTTATGTTAACTTAAGCGAGAGCCGTCTATTGAAGTAAAGTGCAAGATGATACGCTTCCAACTTCTCTGTTCACATCGTCAAGAGGGGGGGGGGGTGTACGCAACGGGGAAGGGAAGCGATGTAGGCGATTGCACGGGAATGCTGCGCAAATAGTGCGCTTAAGCTGGGAAAAGAAAAAAACAAAATGCAGCGAGGAATTCCAGCCCAAACCTTCAATCGATAGGACATTCACCGCACGAGAAAAGTAGCGGGTATAAAGCACCGTGGCCATAAAAAGCCGCATAGGTCGTTGCGCTTACAGCTAGGTAACAAAACGCAGCTTAAACGACACTTTCGAATAAACGAATTTTTTTTTAATCTCTTTTTTTTTTTTTTGCTACCAAGTTAAGAGTGCGAATAACTGAGAATGAGAGTAACGCGAGACAGTAAGGAACATCGAGTAAATGAGGGCGATAGCCAATTCGAAGATCAGATATATTTCCCTCAAGAATAATCAGGATCGAAATGGCCGAAACGCACGCCGTATCATAAGCAGACGTCATAGTTATCATAGTTATATATCCGCGACCCCCGTCTGCGTGCAATAGTCAAGACGTTGCGAACTATAAGTGAATGACGAGAGTCGTTAAAAAGAGCTGAACAAAAGCACTAACGGGGTGCCCAAGTTACTGTAAGGTGCCCGGTGAGTGTCAGTAAACACTTCGAATACGAGCCTATCGTTTTGTATTTTGCTTCCTTTAACTCAATTTCTTTCCAAATGCACTCACTGCTATAAACGAGAGCCGAGTGCACAGTATAGTCGCTTTCGAGAACTGCCCCCGGTTTGAGTTATTTTTCGTCCGTTCTCGGTACGTTCTTGACATCCATCAAACTTTGCAGAGTAGGTCCTACTCGAGACGTTATGGTCTTCGAGAAGCAGAATTCCAGAGCGCCGAATTCAGAGCGATTCGCAGAAGCGAATCGTGAAGAAATGGCATCCGCTCTTCTGCCCGGAAACTTTCCTCACTGCAGACAAAATCCGGCTCAGCGATGAACTGTCGTCGAAATCGTGAATCCATCCATCATTGATCCTCACAGATGCGTTCCATTCTTTCTCTGAAGCTTTGTCAGCCCGTCGGCACTTTACTCTTCACCCCCCACACACGCACACTTTTTTTCTTCTGTACAGTCAGCGAGCACATATACATCGAGCAATGTCATTCGTGCTTTTGGCGAGATAACGAAAAAAAAAAAAAAAAAAAGACGACATAGATTCCAGTAACCTCAGCAGCTGGGAACTTCTAAATGTTTTGTTCATTGGCCGTCTTCGAGTTGCACGAATTGTCCCCTCTGGTTTCGGGTGAACCAGTACACAAAGATCCAACCGTACGGTTCTCAAAAGCAGCCCTACACGGCTGAAATAAGCCGGCGCATGGAGAGAGACGTGCCCTACCGGACGTAGCTGACTGTAGCTGTTGCTACTGTCTCGCTCAAGAGCTCACACACGGAAAATTTTAACTATCGCATTCCCGATGGTATGACCCAACCTCGGTCTCCCACCACGACAGCCAGATGTCATTGGGGCAAAATCACGCCTCCATCTCTCTCTCTTTTTAATCGAGCTGTCCTTGTAGACCATCGTGACTATCGAGTCTATTTTGTTCGTTTTTGTAAACTGTGCTCGTCTAATCTCTGTTCACTTCAACATAACATTCGGGCGAAGCTAACTGTACGAAAGATTCGTCCTTCGTCTTTGAGCATGCGTGCGAGCTTTCACCACACTCTGAATGGGCGGCGCGTACCATTCAGATTGGATTCCTTCGCCCAGAAATTTTTTGCGCCACACAATGCCACGCGGAACTCGACCGCTCAGACGCGCAGCTTTCAGTTCGCCTCCGAAAGTTTGGCCAATTTTGTCCGCCGCCGACGAAATTCCCTCATTTTGGGAGAGCGATTTGTTTTATGATTGCTTGAAGGAAATGTTTCATTTTGCAGAAAGGATGGCGCTTTTGACTTATACGAGGAAGGGGAAAGGGAAGACGGCTTCTCGGATGGCCAAGGCGCGCTGTGCGAGGAGCAGTATCTATACGACCGGCGTAAAATCTCGCGAGAGGACAGCTGGAGAAAAAGTGAGCTCCAGGAAATCGAGTTATCAGGTGAACCAGCGGACCTCGTCCGAACAACCTCGGTTACTGGGATATACGCGTGTCAGCGTGCACAAAATATAAAAGAAAACTACATTTAATGTTTTTGTGGAGGCCACGAACGTGCCCTCCGGTTCCTCGCTTCTCTAATGGTTACGAAGCATCTATAAGCCGTAGAGAAGTTGCGTAATACGAAAAAAGAACGAGATGATATATACTCCCGGCATGCAAACTATACGTGCAGTCTGCTGCTATACTGCGCTATCACTACAGCTATATTGAAGTTTGACTGAATGAAGCTTCGCTTTGATGACGCTTTCACTTGAGAGCATCCGCTGTCGCACACAGCGGAATACTTGGATCTACACACGGCCACTGCGATCATCGGCTCGTGGCTGTTGGAGTGGGTGCCAGAGCAAATACGCCTTCAATCCAGCCAAATAAAATGTTATCCATCTCTCTCGCTTTGACTGCACCACAGAGATGGACAATATATTGTTTACTGGCGTTGCCATAAAGCTCCACTTTGCACACTGCCCCGTTCAGAGTTTGTACGTGAGTGGATGCGTGTGCGTTTCGTTTTTCTCTTGTGCTGTCTTTTGATCTCTCGTTATTTATTATAAGTAATAACCGTGTAGTAGCGTGACAAGCCTTTTCCTCGGCTAACCTCTCCACCTATCATTGAAATTTCTCGCACCAGCGCGCACGTATTTTGACACACTGGTTTATGCATGCGGTTTCCCTGTGGAACATTCTTGGAATAACCATTCTTAGAATAATTAACTTGTGTGCACGTGGTGGGTGGGCTATGCGGTGCGAACGAAGTAAGATAGCCGTGCGTGTTCGAGAGACCACTGTCCTATATAGGTTAACGGTCTGGCATATAACGCAGCACCAACATTTTGAGTAGTTTAGCTCACATGACCCAAAATGCAAAATATCGTTTTGTTCACTACATATACACTGTAGCTGAATGCGAAGCAAGTCAAGATGACGAAACTTCAGCATCACCGCACTTGCGAGCGGGGCATTAAATGGGGTGCGTACGAAACACCGTAACCGCGTTTGCTTCATCAGCGCTGCAGCAGTACAGCAGCAAGGTTCCAGCCGGGGTGCGCGCCGCAGTCGGTGTGCGCGCGACGTCGAGACACGCGACGCGAACACGCCAGGCCTCGGGAAACTATGCCTCGTGCCTGTCGAAACACAACAACACAGTTCCCAAAGTTCAAAGAACGTTACGGCCACTGCGCGCCCTTGGTGATACACCCCCCTGTGGTTACAACCGCAAACAAAATAAATCACGCCCGGTGACCTAACCTACAGCTAACTTCAGTTTAATCCGCACAAGCGATGTTCCAAATAATGTTTCACAAGGTGTCTTCGCCCTCGCCACGAAAAAAAAAAAACTAAATAAAAGAACGCGGGTTGGGAGCATCACGAAGAGATGATGGAGCGCATCGGAAGCATGGCGGGACATGAATCAAACAATTCGCGCAATAACTAATTTCCTATAGCGACCCGCACGAATCCGTACACCCGTGAACAAAAGTATGCGGACCAGGGATTGCGCGATAAAGCTGATTTTCTCCTTTGCCTGTGAATCTAACTTGAAATTAAAGACTGCAGTTCAAACTTGGCATTGCGAACTTTCCAGTACACTCGTCAATTTCAGTTCATGCATGTTAATGTCGAAGAAATTCAGTTTTTTCGGTGACCCTATGGTCCGTATATATATATACTTTTTCTCACGGGTGTAAAGATGTATGCGCTCTTACCCGCGTGTATACAAGCCGGCGCACGGCTTTATCGCTGAAGTACCGCGTTTAATTCTGGCCGATGAGCACGCTAATGAGCATGTAACCGCGCGGAGGCCCGCCGCGGTCAGCTCCGGTGCGCTCTGCATGCGTTCGCGGCAACCGCACTAATTGGCCGCGCGACGAAGACAGCGAGTCAAACGCCGAGACCGGAGACACACGCACAGCGAAGACGGAGAGCGGGACGGCGATGAAAAGGGTCCGTCCTTATACTGGAGCAGGTCGCGTGCTGCGGATCCAGAGCCAGTGACCAAGGAAGCGCAATTAGCGAGCGGCCAATGAACGCACGACTGTACATACAACAGCATGTGGGATAACGCGAGCAGCGACCGCCGCGCATGCTTTAAGGTCCGCTTTGGAAGCGACGCCTTTTTACTCTCTTTTTTTTCTTTCTTTTTTTTTTCGCTCCAAAACGTATACTCATTAGCGGCAGTGAACAAGGGACAGCGGACACCCGCGTGGCCAGGTGCCGCTGACCCTACAGTGACGCCACTGATGCACGCACGTACAGGCCAGTTGAAGGAATTCAGCCTTTATATTTTCTGTGGCCGAACACCTAATGAGGGACTGTGAGGCGGCAAAAACGACGCGGAGAAAAAAGCACATTAGGCACCGAGCTATTTACGCGAAGAGTGGATACGCCTTGTGGACGGGGCATTTAGAGGGACCGTCGCGCGGCGCTGGAGTTCTTCCTGGTTTTTCCCCGGAAATCCTCCATGCATGGTTCTTACGCGGTTGTACAGATGCACGCTCCTCGCAGTGAACTTGTACCTCTTCCAAGACATTTTGTCCCATTTCCCCTTCTCGTATACAACGCCAAAAAGGCAAAATTAAAATTTTTTTTTTTCTTTTCAAAATAAAACACAACCAATCAATTTAGCGCTCCCGTGTTCTCTATCGCGTTGGCGATAATGAACAGAAAGGGCTTCGCGACAGAGAGAGAATATTAAAAAAAGGTACATTTTTTCCCCCTTCCATTGTGCTGTGCCAGAGAGTATATTAAGTTGTGTGTCTCCCGTGCGCTCACACCGCGTCAACTCTGTGCTCCTCAGCATATACGTCAACTGAATCTATTCGCGGCATATTCATTTGGCAAGGAGCATATATAGCCTGCGCCACTTATATAGGGAACCGGCACCTCTTTATACGCACATAAGTCAACGAGAAATGCCTACGGCTGCATTGCGCTGGAAGCGACAGCCCCGCGCCCGTTAGTAAGCGGCCGCCATACAGCGCGGTCGTCGAGGTTAAGCACGCGCGCTAATTGCCTAACCGCTGGCTGGGCGCGGCACAACTCCGCGATAAGCGGCCGATGACGAAGCGCTTATTAACGGGACACCGTATATCCATTCGCGCGGCAGCTATGCGATGTATATCGCACGCGAATGCATAGGCATGCTTATAGCTTGCGGGCATAAATCTCCCGTATACTATATATATATATATATATATATATATATATATATATATATATATATATATATATATATATATATATATATACAGCTGTTAGGGAGGCGCGTCCTGCCTGGGTGCAGCCGCGGCTAACCACCGGTGGCGGGGCCATCCGTTCGTCGAGCCGTGACGCGTACGCCTACGGACCCCGGGGCCGCTGGTTAGCCGCACAGCGCACCAACTCGGCCGGCAACGTGTAAGCCGATTGGGGCGTGCAGCAGCGAAAAAAAAACACGCAACACAGACAGCCAGTTAATTAACGTGACGGTATCCACGTTCCCGTAAAATTTATTCTGCAGTGAGCGCACCAAGGCGGCACGGAGATTTGATAAATATATAGGTAAAACGTTAAGCTTAAAAGAAATTCGGCGCGACACGAAGGCCAAATTTACTTTCTTTAAAGCAACGCTTGACTCATTATCAGCTCAGTTACTTGTTTGAATGCCATTTACGATAAAACCCTCGAAGTTTCTTCTTGCGATTAATGCAGGCAGTATACATCACTCCTGTAACATCCTCAGCAGACGCGACTTGATTTTCGGCAGGGATATTGCCAACCATAAGCTACATCTACGCAAGCCCGACAGAGTCGGGCCGGGAGCCTCGGGCCGGGAGCCTCGGGCCGAAATCCGGTTGTCGGGTTCGTGCGAACGGTAGCGGTATTCAAGGCACTATACAGGATGTCCCATCACGCACCAATATTTAAAAATATGCAAATTCCACGCAGCTGGACAGAACCAAGGTAATGGTGTTTGCCGTCGCTTGGAGATACTCAGATTATTTTTTTTTTGCATTCCGCCTAATTACATAATTACCCGCTGCATCAAGTTCGCGTAACGCAAGTTAAATTCCACGGCGCTGAATTCCGGCAGACGGCTGATCGACGAACGCGCACGCCGGATGGACATCTTCTGAAAGCGAGTCAAACAACATTTCGCTTAGTTAACGGCCCGTTCCAAGTTCACTTTTGATCGCGATCACTTTCCTTGTTGACTCAATAGCCAACTCTTCACATTGTTGGGACTCGGTAGCGTTTGGGCCGGTGATCCTACAGCCAAAGGAATGAGTACACGTCCCGGGAGTCCATGTCGTAGAGAAAAGGGTTTATTCTACATATTTACAGTGACGGAAGGCTTCCAGTGGGCTTCCAGATATGGAAGCCCACTCCATGGGGGAGAACTTTGAATGTCTCAGCTCACACATGTCTGAGCACATATCAGAACACGTCAGGACACACCACTGCACCCAAGGTGTCTCCTTATAACAATCCTCTTCTAGTTGACCCGACTAGGGAATCC